>NC_061113.1:65166301-65192773 GCF_002878395.1 Capsicum annuum | reverse complement strand
CTTTTATAGGGACCTGGTCCCTATTCTCTCCTTTGTTATATTCAGTCCTGAGATATTCGTGGTAATCCATTTTGTGCATTGGATAGTCCTTAATGAAATGCTCAGGACTTCCACATTTGTGACAAACTTCAGCAGTGCCTCCCTTATTGCTGGTACCTCCCCTTCTTTGAAATTGATCACTTTTGTTTATTTCTCTAATCGTTCTTTTTTCCAAATAGGCAACATTAGTGTCTTCTTCACTTTTTTTGATTTAATTTAGGATTTTGTTGATAAACAAAAAATTAAAAATAACACTAAGTCTTTACACAAATGGTCCAACCCGTTTTGAAAATTTTACAAACCAAAATAAATAAACAAAGCAGGCCCAATTCTAATTCTAAAAAAGACCGGTCTATCTTTGTCTATTACATATACCTAATAGAAAAGGGTTTCCTAATCCATGCTTCATCCGTCGTAACCCTCTAAGACCTGAGAAAATGTTGTCTTCTTCACTATTTAACCTCTATTTCTTTTTGAAATTGCTCTGGGTAATCAATTTGTACCTTGGAACACTTGTAAAGCAGCTAAAAATTCATCTTTCAGAAGTATGTAGCTTTCTCTGTTCTTTGTATCTATTAATTCCACCTTCAGCTCATCTTTTATGCTTTTTGTTTTTCCTAGCTGTGCTCTTTGGTTATTGGGAATGTTAAATCTTTTTGGTGAATTATTAAGGGTTTTGGACCCCTGAAAGGGCATATACATCCAATTAAGCTTCAATCTTCTTTTGTGTTTTGATTTACTCTCTCGATTGCATGTAGTAATCTCTTGTTTTAGATATGGTCTGTATGAAGATAAGAAGATGCTCAAAACTGCAAGTAGTTGGAATGTGTTTTCCACTTCAGGTGTATCACTTGCAGAACTTTTAAAAACCCTCCCCAACATTATGAGTCCTTTTTATTGGCTACATTAGAATAGGTTAGATAGCCACGCAAAACTTTTGATGAACCTTTCTTATATAAATGCTTGCCTGTGAACAAGTGTAGCTTTAGCCTTTTTAGCATTCTCACCCTTTTGCTAGTGACACTCTTATGTAAGGACATTGTATTTTATCACTATTTATAATCCTCTTGCCTGTAACTTTAAGTTGCTGAAACAGTATGAATATGAAATCACCATTATCTATTGCTTAAATAGTAAGATGATCTGCAAGTTGATTGCCTTCTCTCATGATATGTTGTACCTGTACCTACTTGTTTAGAGTAGTGCCCATATTTGATTTATGAACACTAAAACATTCCAAGGGAACCTCCACTCCTTCGTTAGATTTTCGGAACAAAAAATGAATTTTTTTAAAACACTACTTTGTTATATGCCGCTTTACTACAATATGTTGCTGCTTGTAACATAGCCATAATTTCTGCTTCCATATTAGTAATATCTGCAACTGTAGCTCCTTATGCATAGAGTAAATCCCCTTGGTCATTTCTTAAACAAAAGGCATAGGAACTAATACCAGGATTTCCTCGAAAAGCACCATTTATATTGTATTTCACCCACCCTTCCGCAAGAAGTTTCCACCACACTTTGGTAATCTTCAGCTTAGCTTTCCTCTGCTCCAATTCTTTAACTATCTCTGGCTATGCATAATGAAACTATTGTTTTGGATTTCTAACTTTAAGCAATATTCCAATGTTTCTAGTTACATTGAATATGTCTTTTTGCATTGAGCTGGTTTTTCCATCATGGTTTATTTTGTTCCTTTTCTTCCATAGTTCCCAAATGATCAAGTTAGGGATGGATTAATAATATGCTTTTTCTATCCTCTTTCTATCAACATTCCACCATGCTATTATAATCTCCCTGAATCTCAACCCTTCTATGTTAATACCTGCAAAACAAGAGAAATATGACCATGTCTTATTAGCATGTGGAGATTTTAGAAACATATGTGAAATTGTTTCCTGCCCTAGATTAGTATAACACCAGTACCTAGAAGGTCCTTGTAAACCCTATCTTCTTATATTTTCATCCATAGACAATTTTTCTATCCATAATCTCCACATTAAGAATGCCATTTTGAATGGTAATCCCTTTATCCAAATATTCTTAGAAATGTTGTTCTTATAATTCTTCTGTCTGATGTATTCCCATGCTGACTTAACATTAAAAGAACCTTTAGATTCCAACATCCAAATGGGTCTATCAATTCCCGTTAGGCTAACTGGTGGACTTATTGTATCAACAATATGATCTTTAATCTCCCGATTTACTAATTGAGATAGCAACTGCTCATTCCACCTTCTATCTATCATTAAATCCTTTACTTTCTGATACCTATTGTCCCATCCTCTACTCATTTGAGTAAGAGTATATAGGTCATCATAACCTTTCCAGTTGTCAAACCACAGACTTGCTTCTCCATCTTTAAGCTACCATAATATCTGATGTTCAATAAGATCCCTTGCCTGTAACATCTTCTTCCAAACCTAAGACCCTGATCCTGGCTTCTACATAACTTTATTAGGATGATTTTTTTTACAGTACTTACTATGCATATAAATACTCCATATAGACCTTTTAGTCCTAAATTCCACCATTATTTACAAAATAATGCCATATGTATATCTTGAATTCTTCTAAAGCCCAGCTCTACTTCTTTTTTAGGAAGACATAAAGAATTCCACTTAACCCAGTGTCTACTTTTACCTCTTATATGACAACTCTAGAAAAATTGAGCAAAACTTTTATGGATAGCATTCATAACATTCAGAGGGAGATTCACAACTGAAAAGTAATGGGTAGGAATACTTTGAAGATTATGCTTCACTTGAATCTGACTTAGAAGCCTTCAATGCCAGATATTTTTCCCTTTTTACTTCCTTTTTCTCTTGACCTTGCTACTTTTTGAGTTCATGTGTCTTCAAATTACCAATAAGTTCATCCATAGTGACAGTTTTCAGGTTCCTTGCCTCAGTGATAGTATCCACTTTGCTTTCCCAAGATTTAGGCAGAAACCCCAGAATATTTCTCACCTGTTTGTACAAAGGAATGACTTCTCCTAGGTAATGCAACTCATTGGTGATTGAAGTAAATCTAGTATGCATCTCTTGGATAGTTTCTCCTTCTTTTATGGTGAAGGTTTCATACTAAGTAGTAGTATATCAACTTTTGAATCCTTTACATCAGTGGTTCCTTGATGCGCAGTCTTAAATAATCCCAGATTTCCTTAGTATTTTCACAGGCAAAAATCTTGTTGTATTCATTGGGACCTAGCCACAAACTAGTAGTTTCTTGGACTTGTAATTTTTCTCAACTTTCCTTCTATCTTCATCATCATACTCTCTCCTTCTTTTAACAACCATTCTAGTTATGTCTCATTCCTTGACCTCTTTAACTGGCACATGAGGACCATCAAGTATTACATCTATCAACTCACTATAGTCAGCCATAATGAAGTCATACATCTTTGTTTCCCACCACCCATAGAATTTTCCATTAAATCTATGTGGTCTAGTGGTATATTGCCCTTCTTCCAAATTAGTTAGAGTAGCCATGATAACCAAATCACTTTAGGTGTGAACCTTTTAGAGCATTCTAGCTCTAATACCAATTGATGAAATATAAGGGGGATACACCACACTCTGAGGGACCATGTCCCTTAGAGTCAGACATAGGCAATAAAATAGTAAACCACTAAAAAACTAAAACCTTGCAAGAACGTAAAAAACATAGTGTTTTAACATGGAAACCTCCTTTCTCAAGGGAGGAAAAGCCAAGACTTGCCCTCACAAGTGCTCAACAATCCACTATAATCAAACTCTTGATTACAGACTCTATTAGTACCTAACTCTAGGATCATCTAGTTTGTAACATCTCTATTACACACCTACCTTGAAAACTCTACCAAGAACTCACCTTGATATTGATTAACTCTAACCAATGTCAAACTCAGCTAATTCTACCTAATCACCCTCAAGAACAAAAAAAGGCATTACTATTATAACATGAGTAATTCAGTTACAGACCATGACATGACTCAAGAATACTCACTCCTTCAGTACATAAAGAAATTAAGAACTTGAGCAATATTGCAAAGTCAAGTTTTTGCCAATTTCCTTCTCCTCTTTTCTGATTTTTCAAAAACTCACAAATTAAGAAGAATTCTTTTCCTTTTATAGTGGAATAATGATTAGGGTAGAAATTTAATTGGGCCAAGTATCCTAATGGGTACAAGATCACCTGCATAGTTTGTTACACTAGAAGATAAAATTATGCAGGATAGTGACAGTTGTATTGGATTCGTGAATACCTAGGGACCTGGTCCCTTGTTGTCACCTGATCATCATCAAGATAAGATACAACAATTCGAAGACCTATGTAAATGGACTTGAATTTCTAATGTATCATAGTCTACTAATTCATATATAATATGAAGCTTATTAATATTTGCTCATGAAATGTGCAAATGTATCTCTATACATATGTATCATAGTAAAAAAGAATGTAATTTTCGTTTATGATACATATGAATGTGCTTGCAGGTGCATATTCATCATAAAACTAAAGAATGTACTTTTTAGGCTTAAATCATTCATTTCCCCCTAAAGTTGTCCACAAAATTCACTTGGACACCTCAACTCATCCTTATACCTATTGAATACTTAAACCACTCAAAATGTATACCAAATTAGCCATTTTTTGATAATCATCCACAAGTATAAGATGTGTGTATCACACTTCTAGTGATGTGGCAAAAAAGACCAATTAAAGAAGGACATGTAGTAGATAAATTTTAAAAAAAATATAAAAATTTATGAGTAAAATAAATATATTTATAATTTAAACCCAAACTTAACTACCCAACTTTCATCGTCGCCAACCCCCTTCCCCCTCGCCACCTTCATTTATCAGCTCTCCATCCATCGGACCCTATCATCACGCTCCTCCTCTTCATCACCGCCACCTTTATTCATAGACTCCCCATCTGCTCACCCCCATTGCCACCTTTATTCATTGCACCCCACCCCCTACCTCTATCACATTACCACCATCTTCATTCATTAGCTGGAGCTATCTTCTCCATTTTAAGCTCAATAATGGCATAACAATTCAACAAAAAAAATCAATGAAAATTCATTAAATAAGCTCACAAAAGCACTAAACTTTAACGCAAGAAGTTGACCATTTATTAAAGTCAAAGAATTGGTGTTTTTATCTAATAATTAAGAAAATGAATTGAGTTGGAAAGAATTAAGCTTCTTACAATATCAAAGTATGAATCCTCTATATTTCTTTCCCTTTCTGTCTTTTTTCTTGTTCTTCCTTAAATTTGTGGGTTTTTGTAAGAATATGTTCCTTTTTTCATTTTGTTCATATTTGTTCTTCTTTCTTTTTTATCTTTCTGTTTCAGTTTTTGTTTAGTGGGGAAGAAGAACATTTTAGAACAATGTGGTGGGGGATGTAAGATTTGGGTGGTGGTCTCTATTTTTTCAACAAATATGGCGGCAGACGGTAGTTGCATCTTGAAAAAAAAATAAAATGAAGAAGAACACAAAAAAAAAAGAAAATTTGAAAAAACCCACCTCTCACATGCCACTTTGTAGTGTACTACACTCATTAAATCATGTTAGTAAAAAGTGTTCAAGTTGTTCAAATTCATAGTAGTTAAGGTGTTCAATAGGTATAAGGCTAAATTGAGATGTCCAAGTGAATTCTTTGGACAACCTTAGGGGTCTATGGATGACTTAAGTATTTTTTTCATTCATGATATATGTGAATGCATCTTCATGCTCATGTAACAAATTTATAAATTTCTTATGTATATAGTAGATTAGTACGTGACAATGATACATATGAATATCTATTCACACAATTATATTGTTCTTGATATCAAAGTCGACCAATTTTTATCAAAATGAATTAATGTATCAATCACAAGTACCAAGTATACATGAATCAAACATATGTATCAGATAAACATATTTGATACATATCAAGAACTTGTGTTTCCTTCCCATAATTTAAGGATGATACATATGTTTGAAATCTAATGGTTTAAGTCATCGATAGATCCTTAAACTTATTTCGATATTTCACTTGGACCCCCCAATTTTGACTTGAACCTATATACGCCCAACCCACATGAAATTTGATCCACGTAAGCCTTTTTTTCCAATGGCTCATCAAATCTCCTGCGCGTGTTATCAAGCATGGCTTACGTGGAAAGTTAGTCCATTCAATATTTTTCACGTGGATTAAACACATTCACATTTTCTTTTAGTAATGCTGAACCAACTTTGCTTTTGCATAGTGTTTTGGTGCAATTTTTTTTACTTATTGACTTGAAAATTAAATTTCAACTCTTTCTGAACACTTTTATTGTAATATTTTCTTGATTTTTTCACTAGAGGTTCAAGAAAAATTGGTTCTCGACGAAGCTTTTTTTTTTTTTTTAAATTTAGCAACAACAATATACTCTCTAGTTCTGATTTTCCATTGAGACTCGCCAAAAAATGCATCCCATTGGAAAATTCAATTTGAAAAATTCCCCCAACAAACCAACAACGAGCTCTTACCCGACTTACAAAGCTCCAGTTCATACTAAATCAAATCATTTTTTCATAAAATTCCATCAAAAAAATGCCACCACCACTACTACTAACTTTGACAATTTCAATTAGTCAACCAAACAATAACACCAGAAACACACACCATAGCAAAACTAAAAAGAAATGGAATTGCTAAGGATTAAAAAAAAGAAGGTTACAAAACTTGGATGAAGAAAATGCCGGGGGGGAGGGGGGCGATCTTTCTTATTATTTTAATTAAAAATTTATTATTATTAGAAATTATATTAATGAAATAAATTTAACAATAAACTCTTAAAAATAAAAATAAAATATTATTTGCTAGTCAATTCATGCACCTAAAGAAAGTGGAAGACACTTTTCTTGCCATATCAACACTTTGTGCCCAATAGGTATACATTTTGAATAATCTAGGTACTCAATAGGTTCAAGTCTCAGTTGAGGGGTCCAAGTGAAATCTCGAAACAAGTTTAAGGGCTTATCGATAACTTCAACCTAATCTAATATTATATATATATATATATATGTATATATATAATGGAATGTTTAAATTCTATTTTTTTGCTATTATAGATATTTTAGAGATTATCTCCCATAATTTACTCTCCTAAATAATTGTAGTTCTGTTACTTTCTTATTTAACGAACAGATTGATTTAAAATGTATCAAAGATGATATGTTTCAAGACTTAAAATATATATAAGATTTATAAAATTTAATGTAATTAGGTAAAATTGTGATAAAAATATTAGTGGGATGTTACCCATAAAATATGTGGACATTTGAAGCATCAAAACGGAAAGTAAAGAGACTCATTTGAGCTCAAATACTCCATTTCAACAAAATCGCTCCATCTTTAATGGTCTTCACTATGTCTGAGGTTCATCTTCTCTATCTCTCCCTGTCACAAATGAAATTCTTTGTTACATGGACTCTTCAAGTCTACATTTTAATTAAATTGACTCCAATTTTTTTAGGGAAATGACCAACTTTTGAAAATTTAAATTTATTTACAAGTTTTAAAAGTTACAAATTAGTCCACAAATCACCAACTTACAGAATTTAAACAAAACCTCTCCCATCATTTTTTTACATATTTTACAAATTAGACCAAAACTTAATTGTGATGGACAGATCCATTATCGATCCGATTGTGTCACAACCCGAACTGGGGCCCTGGCCGTGACGAGTATTCCGAACCATGAGGCCCGAAACACCCCTATTTGTCTGGTAACCATGCACACAATTCATATGATAAAAGAAATACAAAATATACACAATATAGCGAAAACATGGTCAAGAATCATGCGAAAGTAATAATGGGGAATAGTGTCCCACAATCTCAACACAATTTTTGTATAACGTCTGTGAAATCTCTACTACATGACTAAAATAAATGTCTATCTGAAAACTGGGACAAGTCCCCCAATAGACCCAAAACTAATAAATGATAAATTAAACTGCAGACATCAGGCCTTCCGAAATATAGAAGGCTCACCACTTGATTCTGCGATCTGTCAGAAGGAATCTACTGGTTGTCTGGACCCCTAGACTGTGCCTCCGAACCTAGGAGGAGAGGGGGTCAATACAAAAGTACTGGTATGCAGAGGAATCAAAACAAAAATATAATATTTTTACACAATATAGGTGCGAGCCATTATAAAGCAGTTTCATATCAAATTATTTGAAAACACATGGGCATAATGTAATAATTTTCAATAACAATGTAATGCGATTGAGATAGGTGGAATACCCTACAATTGTAATTCCACGGCTATGTGGAATCCGCCTCTGATGCGGCCAAGCCTCCAATCTAAGTAGCCACGAGGATTTGGAGAAGGTATACCCCCATGTGAGTACACCGCAGGGAATCCCCCCATGTGAGATGTTCCAATGATTTTATTATCCTCCCATGTAGGATACAATATCATATGACCTGCATCGGCAACTACAATTTCCAGCGATGAGCCCTTTCACTCAAACGCCTTCTTTGGGCATCCACTTTTCTCATGAAAATCAATGCATTCAAACTTTGTTCAAATCAATCACATGTCATACACTGTAGGGTATCGTCATACTCGATTTGCAAGTCATCAGTATCATATCATTCTCTTTATTCAATCATCATATGCAACATATTTCAACATGAACAAAACAATCCTCTCTTTGAAAGTCAAAAACCATATCCAAATTATGACATTTTTAAGACATTTCATGACATGCATTTCAAGATGATTTCAAACGATTCATATCATGTGAAAACTTAAAATAATATCATATCAAGAGAGGGGTTCCATGTAAATCATGCACTCAATTTATCATCATTATGAAACACATGCATATCCATATATAATATATCAAATCACATTGGAATTAGGCCTAAAAACCAAATCAATATCATAAAAAATTTAAAACATAATCATATTCATAATTTCAAAACCCCCATTTCGAAAACATAAACTTTTAAAGCCCATGAGATTTTTAAGATAACCCCACGTACCTCTATATGTGAAGATTATAGGTGCTTCTTAAAGCCTACGTTCTGGGGATTCCAAATATGCAATTAGTTTCTAAAACCCCCGGTTGAATCTTGAGTTGCTTGGGTTTTTATTTTGAAACCCTAAGGAGAATCCTTAAGCACTTTTGATGAATGAAGGTGTATTTTGGGGTCTTTGGAACTGAATTTCGTGTTTAGGGCTAAGTAAGGGTGGAAAAGGACCACTTTTCCCCAAAAACGGAGTGTTTAAGTCACTTGAAACATTTACATTGGCACCGCCTATGCCATCGCCTATGTTTACATACGCGTTGCCTAGGCTATTGCCTATGTTTACATAGGTGCCGCCTAGGCTATCTCCTATGTTTACATAGGTGGCGCCTATGCTATCGCCTATGCTTTTCAGTGGCCATGTGCGATTGGTTAGGCGACGCATATTACTTTGACAGGCCATAACTTCTTGCTCGGGTGCCAGATTTTAGCAAAATTGGTATCATTGGAAAGCTAACTCGGAAACCTATCATTTTACACATAGTAGGATTTCTAATTCAATATATACAAAGAGTCATGGTCAATAGAAGTTGACATAAATTATAATGTCTACTTAAGCTTAATCGGTCAAAGTAGTTTTCAACTCGTCCTTGAGTCAAATAACCCCTAAGGTGTAAATTCAATCTTGAATGGATTCACATGATACACAAATAATTAACATGTCGTATTGGCATAGGATTTATGGCTTCGGGATTTATCAACATATGGAATCATGATCTATATTGTAGCCCAAAATGCGGGGCATTACATTATCCCCCCCTTAGGATTATTCATCCCCGAATGATGATGCGAGATACGGACAGACAAGATTTCAAGTATAATAAAGGACTAGGAAAGATAAAATATGAATAGTACCTTCTGTCTCCTCCTCCATCAAAGCAAACAAATTGGGATATCTAATTCTCATGTCATCTTCTGACTCCCAAGTTGCTTCTTCGACTTTCTGATTCCTCCACAGTGCCTTTACTAAGGCTATCTCTTTGCTCCTCAGCTTTCGAACTTGGCAATCTAAAATTTCAATGGTCTCTTCTTCATAAGACAAGGAATCTATCACTTTGACACCCTCTACTATAAATACCAAAGAATGATCTCCAATGCATTTCTTCAACATGGATACATGGAATACCGGATGAACGAAACCCAAACTTGCAGGCAATTCTAGCTCATAAGCAACTACACCAATCTTCCTCAGAATCTGATATGACCCTATATAACGAGGGCTCAATTTACCTCTTTTTCCAAATTGCATAACTCCTTTTATAGGAGAAACCTTGAGAAACACCCAATCACCAACTTTTAACTCTAGTTCTTTTCTCTGAACATCGGCATAGGACTTCTGACGACTCTAAGTAGTCTTGAGTTATTCTCTAATGATCTTCATTTTCTCCATCGCCTGATGAACAAGATCAGGCCTATATAATTGAGTCTCACCCATGTCATACCATCCTATCATAGACCTACATCTCCTCCCATATAAAGCTTTAAAAGGAGCCATCTTGATGCTGGCATGGTAACTATTATTGTAAGCAAATTCAACCAGTGCCAGGTGATCTACCCAACTACCTTTAAAATCAATGACGCATGCCCTTAATATATCCTCAAGGGTCTAAATGGTACGCTCAGCTTACCTATCCGTCTGAGGGTGGAAAGCTGTGCTCAAATTCACTTGCGTACCTAAACCCTTCTGAAAAGATCTCCAGAATTGAGATAAAAACTGCGTACCTCTATCAGATATAATGGACACTGGTGCCCCATGCAACCAAACTATCTCCTCAATGTAAATCTTAGCATAACCCTCTCCTAAATAATTAGTGCTCATAGGCAAAAAGTGGGCTGACTTTGTCAACCGATCTACAATCACCCATATAGAATCATACTAGTTTTGGGATCTCGGAAGTCCTGTAATGAAGTCCATGTTTATCATATCCCACTTCCATAAAGGTAGGGCTATCTCTTGGGAAGTACCACCTGGCCTTATGTGTTCTATTTTCACTTGTTGACAGTTCAAACACTTGGACACAAAATCAGCTACATCATGTTTCATGTTATTCCACCAATACAAGGTTTTTAGATCATGGTACATCTTAGTAGAGCCTGGGTGAATGACATACCTCAAAGTGTGAGCTTCATCAAGGATCCTTTTTCACAGTCCATCAATATTCAAAACGCACAACCTGCCCTAATATCTCAGAATACCATCACCACCAATTTCAAATGACATTACCTTCTGTTGACCCAAATCTTTCTTGATTTGCATCAAGAAGGGATCTTTAACTTGCTTTTATTTAACTTCAGCACAAAGGGATGGCTTAGCTAACTCATGAACAATCACCCCTCTATCTTCGAAATCTATGAGTCGCACTCCCAGATTCACGAGGTGGTGAATATCCTTCAGCATCTCTTCCTTCCCTTTTTAACATAAGAAAGGCTGCCCATAGACAACCTGCTGAGGGCGTCGGCTACAATATTTGCCTTTCCCGGATGGTAATGTAGAATCATATCATAGTTTTTCAAAAGATCCATCCAACGCCTCTGCCGGAGGTTCAATTCTTTCTATGAGAAAACATACTGCAAACTCTTATGGTTAATATAAATATCAACATGCACTCCATAGAGATAGTACCTCCAGATTCTAAGTGCAAAAACCACGGCTGCTAACTCCAAGTCATGAGTGGGGTAATTACGCTTATACACCTTTAACTGCCTAGATGCATAAGCTATCACCTTACCACACTGCATCAATACACAACCAAGTCCCATACGGGATGCATCATAATAAATGATAAAACTATCTACACCCTCAAGAAGGGTCAAAATAGAAGCAGTAGTCAGCTTGTCCTTCAACTTCTCAAAACTATTTTCACACAAGTCAGACCACACAAAATTTATCTTTTTCTGAGTTAGTTTAGTAAGCGGAGCAGCTATGGAAGAAAAACTCTCTACGAACCTTCTGTAAATAGACCGTCTAAATTATGCATTTGAAATATCTCCCAGAGCAGTTGGGGGATGGTTGAAATTAGTCCACAGAGCCCGAGGTGGACTGGTCGGGACTGGAGAGACTCCCAAAGTAGTGACAAGTTCTGGAGTGTGAGCTTTGTTATGGGTCCGCATCTCATGGTTGGGACGGACCTTATCTACCTGAGCATTCTGATCGATGATATGATGTGAAGGCATAACTGTGTTTTTGAAATACAAGAGATCATTGTTTAGGGGACAGCTTAGACTCTAAAGCACGAACTAAATCACAAAGAAGGGAAACATTTCTTAAACGCCTAGCAACCTCTTAATTATAAGTGTAGAGTGCTACACACCCATAAATAGGACTCTACCCAATGTGATTTCATAGAAACCTTGGGACCATGAACCGTACTTTGATATCAAGTTTGTCACGACCTGAACTGGGGCCCTGGCCGTGAAGAGTATTCCAAACCATGAGGCCCGAAAGACCCCTATCTATCTGGTAAATATGCACACAATTCATATGATAAAAGAAATGCGAAAGATACATAATATAACGGAAACATATTCAAGAATCATGCGAAAGTAATAATGGGGAATAATGTCCCACAATCTCAACACAACATCTCTATAACGTCTGCGAAATCTCTACTACATGACTAAAATAAATGTCTATCAGAAAACAGGGACAAGGCCCCCAGTAGACGCAAAACTAATAAATGATAAATTAAACTACAGACATTAGGCCTTCCAAAATATAGAAGGCTCACCACTAGATTCTGTGATCTGTCGGAAGGAATCTACTGGTTGTATGGACCCCTAGACTATGCCTCCAAACCTGGGAGGAGAGGGGGTCAATACAAAAGTACTGGTACGCAGAGAAATTAAAAAAGAAATATAATATTTTTACACAATATAGGTGAGAGCCATTATAAAGCAGTTTCATATCAAATTATTTGAAAACATATGGGTATAATGTAATAGCTTTCAATACCAATGTAATACGATTGAGCTAGGTGGAATACCCTACAATTGTAATTCCACAGCTATGTGAAATCCGCCTCTGGTGCTCGGCGGCCAAGCCTCCAATCCAAGTAGCCGCCAGGATTTGGAGCCGGTATACCTCCTATGTGAGTACACCACAGGGAACCCTATGTGAGATGTTCTAATTATTTTATTATCCTCCCATGTAGGATACAATATCATATGACTCGCATCAGCAACTACAGTTTCCAGCGATGAGCCCTTTTACTCAAACACCTTCTTCGAGCATCCACCTTTCTCATGAAAATCAATGTATTCAAACTTTTTTCAAATCAATCATATGTCATACTCTATAGGGTATCATCACACCCGACTTTCAAGTCATAAGTATCATACCATTCTCTTTATTCAATCATCATATGCAACTTATTTCAACATAAATAAAACAACCCTTTCTTTGAAAGTCAAAAACCATATCCAAATTATGACATTTTAAAGATATTTCATGACATACATTTCAAGATGATTTCAAACGATTCATATCATGTGAAAACTTAAAATAATATCATATCAAGAGAGAGGTTCCGTGTAAATCATGCTCTCAATTTATCATCATTATGAAACACATGCATATCCATATATAATATATCAAATCACATTGGAATTAGGCCTAAAGACCAAATCAATATCATAAAACATTTAAAACATAATCATATTTGTAATTTCAAAACCCCCATTTTGAAAACATGAATTTTTAAAGCCCATGAGATTTTTAAGATAACCCCACGTACCTCTATATGCGAAGATTATAGGTGCTTCTTAAAGTCTACGATTTGGGGATTCCAAATATGCAATTAGTTTCTAAAACCCCCGGTTGAATCTTGAGTTGCTTGGATTTTTATTTTGAAACCCTATAGAGAATCCTTGAGAACTTTTGATGATTGAAGGTGTATTTTGGGGTCTCTGGAGTTGAATTTAGTGTTTACGGCTAAGTAAGGGTGGAAAAGGATCATTTTCCCCCCAAAATGGAGTGTTTAAGTCACTTGAAACATTTATATTGGCCCCGCCTATGCCATCGCCTATGTTTACATTCGCGCTGCCTAGGCTATTGCCTATGTTTACATAGGCGCCGCCTAGGCTATCGCCTATATTTACATAGGCGCCACCTATGCTATCGTCTATGCTTTGCAGTGGCCATGTGCGATTGGTTAGGCGACACATATTACTTTGAAAGGCCATAAATTCTTGCTTGGGTGCCGAATTTCAGCAAAATTGGTATCGTTGGAAAGCTAGCTCGGAAATCTATCATTTTACACATAGTAGGCTTTCTAATTCGACATATACAAAGAGTCATGGTCGATAGAAGTTGACACAATTATAATGTCCACTTAAGTTTAATCGATTGAAGTAGTTTTCAACTCGTCCTTGAGTCAAATGACCCCTAAGGTCTAAATTTAAGCTTGAATGGATTCATATGCTACACAAATAATTAACATGCCGTATTGGCATAGGATTTAAGGCTTCGAGATTTATCAACACATCAAAATCATGATCTATATTGTAGCCTGAAATGCGGGGCATTACAGATCGATATATGGACAGATCAATTGTCGATCTAGTTGATTGATTATCGATTCGACCGATATATGGACTGATCGATTATCGATCCAATTGGTATATGGACAAATTGACTATCCATCCAAATGATATATGGAAAGACCAATTATTTATCCGATCGATTACATATGTATACACAACCCTTTTTCTTTATTAAAAAATAGACTAAAATTAAAGGAGAGTACAAAACTTACAAATTTGAGAGGATACAAAACATTTAAGAATAACATACTATCTTCAAAAAGGAGAAAGTTGAAGAAACAATGAGATTTTAGTAAGAATTAAGGAGAAAAAAGTTAAGAGAGGGAAAAAAGTGAATTGAAACTGAAAAAATGAGTTAGGGTCTTATGTTTTAAGTATATTTATAAATAGGTCCCTTAATTTTTAATATGTTATTATAGCCTAATTCTTCCTTAAAGTTAGTTTTTTCTTTTGTTTAAAATGAAAAAAATGAAAGTAAGACCATTTTCTCGTCCAAGAACATGATTTGTACAAAAGGTTAAGTGTAAGACCTAAAGGGAAGAGATATACCAAAAGGTTCATTCATGGCATTCATGGTAATGCGAGACAAGAAGAATCTTCACTTTACACTTCAATTTCACTAAATTTAAATTGGAATTCAAATACAAAAGTTTTCCCCAATTTCTAGGGTTCACCAAATCTCTAATTTTTAAGTTCAAGTTTCAATGATAATGTCAAAGAGAAAAAAATTTGAGTCTTCTAAGGGAATTGGGTTGCCAATTTACAGAATTGCCCCTGAGTAAAAATTCTGCTAAGCCGCGATTGTTGTTGCTTTTCCACAACCATGGTCAGCTATGACGGTCGCGGTCCTCTGACCAAGCTTGACTGACCGCGATCGCGGTAACTAAAACCAAATTCTACTCCAGGGCTTCCAGTTGCACTTCTCTTCTCTTTTTGATCCTTTTCAGCTCAAATCCACATCTTTCTTTCTTATCAGCTGTAAGCCTGCAAAATGTGGAAATTAGTGCATTCAAGGACAAATTTGCCTCATTCACACGTTCCAATCATAGTAATGTGCACAAAATTTATATGTAAATGAGTGGTAAATTCACCACTCATCAACACCCCCAACATAAATCTTTGGTTGTCCTCAAGTAATCACTACCTCTTTATTCAATAAGATAATACAACTTTAAGCCCACTTATACACCCCAATGATCACAATAGCTTCAAACTTGATTGCTACCACAAGTAACTCTTCAAACATGGGTAAAACTATTCTCACAACACCCCTTAACCATTAAATACAAACTCAGGGATGCAACTGACTCTAAAAAGCAACTATGCAACCATCATTAACACTCTAAAAGTGACTCTCTATTGACCTCAACTCCACTATACTTCATTTGACTCATCATTTAGAAGATAGCAATGTCACCCACCTCAAGTTGTTCACATGTCTCCTCACAAGAAGGATATCCCACACACACCAAATTATCTAGTGTACAACAAAGGGGATTCAAGTGCATGACTGTCTCTCTCACACAAAGGGTCTTGATGCTAACAAGTACCATGCCATAGGCTGGCCCTTATTTTCAATCACCACTACAATAAATACACTTGATTGGAGATCTCGAAGATCTTTTTAGGCTTGTAATGTAGGTTCGGGGAAGGGTAGGATAACAATTAGGAAAAAAATGGCTTAACCCTTCTTGAATATCCACATCACACTATTTCAAAAAACTTGTGACCATGTACCACTTTATTTGTTTTCACACTATGCACATGCCTAATCTAGGGGCCTTAATTTTCCCAACTTTTTTAGGGCATCTTTCTTTTGCATATTTATTTTACAATCTATGCCTTATTCTTCTTTTAATCATTCCTGTTTTGACTTTTTGATTGTTTGGCTCAAAGGCATCCATTTACTTTACCATGGCCCAAAGTCAACTCTTTCAAAATTACCACACCCAACTTAGGCATTTAGCCTTAATTTTCATTTTTCATCTTCAAGAAGGGTTGGGTTCAAGAGAGGGACAAATTTTTAAATGGTATAAGGCTTGTATCGTGGTTTCCAAATAAAGGCTTGAAGGCTTGAATTGGGGAACTAAGGGTCCTATTCAATGCATGGGTAGGATATTTAGGCTTAGAGTGGGTTTCTATTTCACAAAGAAGGTGTAGGATCATTTCACCAACCAAGTGTAATTCAAAATTAGTCTTGATAGACCAATAGGGCAAGTTCTAGATGGTACAAGTATGCATGAGATTTAGTCAAATAAGCTCACTGCACATGGCATGCCAACTCTTTAAAAGGGCTCAATTGACCTTCGTAATAGAGACAAAATAAAATATCTACCGACTTATACATGCCACAATTTTATAGTCACAAAGAGAGTTAAAGTATTGTTACAAGATAGCTCACATTCATGTCCTTGATTTTTGAAAAAATTTGGATGAAGGAAGATGTTTGCTTCGTATTTACACCACACACAATTGGGCTATAGGTACTTAGAAGGGGGGCTACTCAAACTTGACCATAGGTATAAATGTGATCCCTAAATTCAAAATGCTATGGGTACTCAGACTACCCCTACATTTATAGCTCCGATGCTATAGGTACTCAGACTTTCCTTGCGTCCATGGCTTAAAACCCAATCACAATGATTTTACCTTAAGAGCGTCATCACTCAATCTTTTATTAGGAATGGTTTATCCGATGTAAATCATAAGAGGCACAATAATCTCTATGATTTAGAGCGAGGCATGAGTATCCCCACACCCCCAACTTAAGGAGTTGGAGTGTCCTCACTACAACAACTAAAAAAGTACAAGGGTTAAGAGGGACTCCCTTAAGAATCAAAATAAAAATCCTTAGAAAACTGCAATCGTGATAGGATGAGTCGCGATCATAAGACCGCAATCATGGGTCCATGACCGCGATCTTGGGTCAGGTCTATGACCACGATCGCGGTAACTAAGGCTGATTTCCCCTATTTTTGCTCTATTTTCCTGCATATCAGCCTTTTTTAGCTCTATTTTCTCCTAATTTTCTAGACTACTAGCTCATGGTAAAACACCTACAAAACATCAAAAGGCAAGCAAAATTTAGTTAAGGATGGGTTGTCTCCCATCAAGCGCCTAGTTTAACGTCGCGACATGATTTTCCTCTTTCACCATGTAGCATCTTTGAAATATATAAGCTCTACCTTGGCCACTCTAGGACCATTCATATTATAATGCTTCACCTTTGTCCATCACTAAAAACTTCTTTTTTACTTGATCTACCAATTCAATGGCACCACTAGGGTAAACATTAGAAATCACAAAGGTTCCCGACCATTTCGATAGAAGCTTTCCCATAAATAGTTTCAAATGGGGGTTGAAAGAGAGAACACTCTCGCTGACATGGAATTCTCACCTTAGTATTTTGGCGTCATGCCATTTCTTCATTTTCTCCTTCTATAAAGCGGAGCTCTCATAACTTTGAGTTAGAAATCCTCCAACTCATGGAGTTTAGAGACTCTTGACTCTAAATCTTTTACCTAATCCATGTTTAACCTTATCAAGGCCCACATGGTTTTATGCTCAAGATCCACGGGCAAGTGACATGCTTTTCCAAACACCAATTTATAGGAAGACATACCAATTGGGGTTTTAAAATTTTTCCTATACCTGCAAAGTACCTCATCAAGCTGCCTCACCCAATTGGTTTAGTCTACAGTCACAGTCTTTTCAAGTATGGCTTTGATTTCTCTATTGAAACTCTACTTGCACACTTGTTTGGGGGTGACATGGAGTAGTCACCTTGTGATTCACCCTATATTTGTCAAGGATAACCTTAAATACCTAATTGCTAAAGTGTGAGCCTCCATCACTAATAATGGCTCACATGTTCCGAACCGCGTGAAAATGTATCTCTTTAAAATGAAAGTGATGCTTTTGCTATCATTATTTGGAAGTACCATAGCTTCTACCTATTTGGAAATATATTCAACCACCACCAATATATATTTGTTTTCAAATATGCTCACAAAAGGGCCAATAAAGTCGATTCCCCACACATCAAAGAGTTCAACTTCAAGATTTGGTCTAAGGGGCATTTCATGTCTTCTCAAGATTCCACCTCGAATTTGGCATTAATGGTATGCCTTTACCCACTCAATGACATCTTTATGAATGGTGGGCCAATAATACCCATATTGAAGAATTTTGGCGGCGGTTTAGATTCCCCCATGGTGGTGAAGAGTGACATGCTTCAAGGATATCCTTTATTTCAAATTCCATTCCACAACGCATAATTAAAACCATCCGCACACTCACAAAATGGAAGGGTTCATCCTAAAAATTTCTCTTAGAATCGAACAATTATGATAATTAAACCCCTCGGGAAGTATACCACTTAACACATAATTAGCATAGTCAGCATACCATGGTGCGCCTTTTCTCGATATTGACATCACCAATTCATTGGGAAAAGCATCGTTAATCTCAATTTCTCTATGCTTTTTCTTATTGTTCTCAAGACAAGAAAGATAGTCAACTACTTGGTTTTTGCACCCCTTTCTGTCCATCACTTCAAAATTAAATTCTTGCAAGAACAATATCCATCTAATTAGATTCGGCTTAGCTTCCTTATTTTATATAAGGTATGTAAGAGCGGCATGATCTATGTGCACCACCGCTTTCATTCCTAACAAGTAGGTGCGAAATTTCTCAAAAACGTATGCCACTGCCAATAATTCTTTCTCAGTAATGGTGTAGTTATGTTGAGCATCATTCAAGATCTTACTTGAATAATAGATGGAGTGAAATAGCTTTTCCTTGCGTTGCCCCAATACCGCTCCCAATGCAATCCAACTTGCATCGTACATTACTTCAAATGGGGATGACCAATCTGGAACCAGAATAATGAGAGCCGAGATAAGAAACTCCTTGAGGCAATTAAAGGAATTCAAGCATGCCTCACCAAAATAGAATTTGCCTCCTTTTCAAAAAGCTTGCACATTAGATGAGCTATTGTGGAGAAATCTTTAATGAATTACCGGTAGAACTTGGAATGCCCAAGGAAACTCCAGACATCCTTTATGAAAATGAGGGTGGAAACTTGGCTAATACCTCTACCTCAGCTTGATCAACTTTATTCGCTTCCCTGAATTTTGTGGCTCAACACAATACCCTCATTGACCATGAAATGACATTTCTCTCAATTTGGGACAAGATTGGTTTCTACACAACTCTCAAGTACCTTGATTATATGCTCAAGACATGATTCAAAGGAGTTTCTTACCACTGATAAATCATCCATGAAGACTTTCATTGACTCTTCAACTATATCTGCAAAATTTGATAGCATACAACATTGAAAAGTTGTCAGCGCATTGCAAAAACCAAATGGCATTCACTTGAATGTGAATGTGCCATAGGGGAAAGTAAAAGTTGTTTTCTCTTGGTCCTCTGGGGTGATACAAATTTTATTGTACCCTGAATAACCATCTAGAAATCAATACCACCCTCGCCCGGCTAGCCTATCTAGAATTAGGTCCATAAGGGCATAGGGAAATGGTCTTTTTCGATTCAAGAGTTCAACTTCCGGTAGTCCATGGATACCCGTTATCCCATGACCGATCATATGGGGATAAGGTCGTTCTTCTCATTCTCAACTACTATTATTCCATCTTTTTTTTGGAACACATAGCACCAGGCTCACCCAAGTGTTATTAAAGATTTGATAGATGACTCCAACGTCAACCCACTTTATACTTTCCTTATTCTCCACTTCTTGCATGGGTTGATTTAGCCTCCTTTGATATTCCACACTTGGTATATGATTTTTTTCTAGATTGATCTTGTGGGAACAAATGTCGCGGGATATTCTTATGATGTCCACAATTGTCCATCCGATGGCTCGAATGAACCTTTTTACTCCTAACTTTAAAGCTTCCACTTGATAGGTTTCAAGATCAAATGCAATGATGATAGGTAAACTATATCCATCCCCCAAGAGCATATATTAAAGATGATGTGGAAACGACTTCTATTCAATTTTGGATGGCTCAAGGATGGATGGTTTTATGGACGGGCTCTCACAGTTTTTAAGATCAATGTCCAACTTTACCAAGTTCTTGGTATAATATCCAATTCCTGTTAAAGATGCAACAACTTCATCAAAATCATCAATTTCTTCTCTTTCACAATTCCACAAAACCCCCCACCAACAGATCATCCACCAAACTTGCATTGACATAATTTATCACCTTACCATCAATTGTATTAATCATTGATACTACTTGTAAGTCTATTGGTTTCTTCATGGACTTGCATACATTGAAATAAACTTCTTTATTATTTAGGTGAAACTTCATTTCACTGCCTTCTACATCGACCAAAGCATTCCCAGTGGCTAAGAATAGCCTTTCGAGAATAATAGGAATTTCATGGTCTAAAACATAATCAATGATCACAAAGTTGGCCAAAAACATAAATTGATCGACTTTAACTAGCATATCATGAAGTATTACCATAGGTTTCTTAATAGATCGGTCGTACATGAGCAATCTCATTGTGGTGGGTTGCGGTTTCCCCAATCCAAGCTTGAGGAAAATGGCATATGGCCTTAAATTTACACTTTCTACAAGGTCACACAAGGCTTTTGCAAACTTGAACACTCCGATTGTACATGGAATTATGAAAGCATCGGGGTATCTCTTCTTTCTTTCCATCATTCTTGATATAATGGCACTTCAATGATGTGTTACTTCTACAATCTCATTTTCCCCAAGCCGCTTCTTGGACACCAACTCATTCATAAATTTAGCATATCCTGGCATATCTTGTAATGCTTCTATTAAAGAAATGTTGATAGAGAGGTTGCTAAATTTATCAAGGAATTTTTTTAACATAGCATTTTCCCCATTTTTCAAAACTCATTGAGGAAAGGAGGGAGGGATTGTGATGGGTGGCATTGAGACAATTTGACATTCATTCCTCTTTGGCCTTGATTCTTCATTATTCAACCTCTTTCTCTTCACATTTGTTTGCTCATTTTTTTCCTTTGCCGAGACCATCATTAAATGCCATGCCTTTGCCAAGAATTTTTTCACTTCGGTTGACAATAGCATTTATGGCCATACCACTCAATACTTTTTATTTTTTCATTCCATGGGGTGTATCGATATTTGATTCAATTTTTCTTCTAGTTGTTGGATGGCGGTTGAATAGGACTCTACCATTCAATGAAGCTTGAAGAATTCATCCCTCATTTCTTTTACTATCTTGTCGATCCCTTTAACTCCAATCAAGATTCAAATCAAAATATCTTCAATAATGCATCCCTCTTTTTCACATTGAGATATTCTCTGATTTTTATTGTTCCGACCTTGATTCCCACATTTCCCTTGAGAGGTAATGTAGAAACCCTTCAAATAATTTGACAACCATCCTCTACCATCATCAAGTCATTTTTATTTCTTATCTTCAAAAGCCTTGGTATCTTTTGTATCTATAACATTGACTCTTTCAATGGGTATCTCCAACACATGTTTAGTAAAAAGTTCAAGGTGTTCCGTTATCTTGATCATGCTTGAATCTCTTGCCTCTTCTTGACATCTTTGATATTTACTCACAAAGGATGAGGAGGGATCCCCCACAGTTACCTCATCATCCTTCATGTGCCAACCCCAAGCCAAACTAGTCACTTGGTCTAACACCTTTGATGCAACCCCATATGATAATTTAACAAGGGACCCACCGGATGCATTGTCCACTATGGCTTTGTTGGTTTTGTCCAATGCCCTATAGAAAACTTGAAGAATCATATTTTTTGGCATCTCCTGACTAGGACATTTCAAGAGCTTCTTCTTAAATCTCCCCCATGCTTCATACCATAGATCCTCATAAAATTAATGAAAGTTCATAATTTCGTCCCTCAATATTAGCATCTTGGATGGTGGGAAGTACTGATTCAAGAATGAATCCATAAGTGTGGCTCACGAAGTTATTAACCCAACCAGAAGAGACCGAAGCCACAATATTGCCTTACCCATTAGGGAAAATGGGGAGAGAAGCAACCTTAAGGATTCTTGTGATATGTGGGTGATGTCAAAGGGGGTATAAACTTCTACGACGTTCTTCAAATGCAAGTTGGGGTTCTCATGTTCTTCCCCCTCCCCCCTGAAGATACCCTTCATGTGAAGCAATTAAAGCATAACGCTTGTGATATAAAATACACCATTTCCCTCAGAAGGAGGAATATGAATATCACTAGCATATTCTTTGTCACAAAGGTAATCCATTACTATAATATGTTCAAGTATGGATTGCCAATGATTCCCTCTTGACTCATGGCTGTGTGAAGGAAATAATGATCACCTACAAAGAAAAAAAATGACAAACAAAGTAAATCAAAATCACCATGGGTATACCCAAAACCACAATCAACACCATACAAGTGAAAGCTACATCTCACTCACCTATACAATATAAATTAGTGGAGGACAATCGTTGTCAATATCTTAACTTATGTTGAAGTCGAATACACAAGGAGTGAGATTACTCTTCAAGACTTGAGGGTGTCAATGATTTCTAAGGATATACTCGAAGTAAAAGCAAAATAAATACATAGTTTAAATGGGGGGGGGGGGGGGGGGTTGTTTGTTTTAATCAAGATTGTATCAATGTTTACTCAAGTCAACATCCTAAAGCAACACTTACAATTTTAAATACAAGGTTAGAAGGATCTTGGGATTATGTCTACCTAAGGGAAAAATATACACGAGACCATGATGTTTTAGTGCAAATTCTAGTCATCGACAATAAGGTAGGCTAGGTTGAAAATCCTTGAGGTTAGTTTGTCAAGAAAGCCTCAAGGCTATCACTCATTAACCTTTTCGATTACCTAATGCGTATGTCAATCAAATCCACCCAACATCTTAATTAGGCATTCTTATTTCTAGGAAGATCCCAATACATAGCCAACTCTGTAATTACCCTTATTTGTAAGATGGCAAAAAAAATAGCAAACTACATCTACTATTATCCACTATTACTTTGTTCCCCATATCCATCTTTCAAGGATGCCATGGGTTCCAAAAGTTCACCCACATCCCTTTTTCAAGGATGATATGAGCTTTTAAGAGTTTGGGGTTTCCACCCACAAACCCATTTTTGGAAATTGGAGTTTTCACCCACAAATCCAACTAATTAAACCAAGAAATAGTGAAACTCATCGTCAACAAGATAGAATTCACACAAATACATCAAACCCACACATATTTGCACCTTAGTTAAAAATAATCCCAAGACAAAAGAGTTTAGCTACTCATAAAGCTAAAGAGAAGAGATATACCAAACGTTTCATTCATGGCATCCATGGTAATGGGAGACAAGAAGAATCTTCACTTTACACTTCAATTTCACCAAATTCATATTTTAATTCAAATATAAAAGTTTTCCCCAATTTTTAGGGTTTTCCAAATCTCTAATTTTTAATTTCAAGTTTCAATGATAATGTCAAAGGGAAAAAGATTTTAGCCTTATAAGGGAATTGGGTTCAATTATGCCAATTTATTGAATCCCCTCAGGTAAAAATCCCTCTAAGCCGTGATTGCTGTAGCTTTTTCACAACCACGGTCAGTTATCGCTATTACGGTCCTCTGACCAAGCTTGATTGATTGCGATCTTGGTCCGCAGGCCGCAATTATGGTAATCGAGACCAAATTCTGCTCCAGGTCTTCCAATTGCACTTATCTTCTCTTTTTTATCCTTTTAACTCAAATTCACATCTTTCTTTATTATCACCTGTAAACCTACAAAATGTGGAAATTAGTGCATTCGATCACAAATTTGCCTCATTCACATGTTCCAATTGTAGTAATGTGAATGAATTTTGGATGTAAATAAGTGGTAAATTCTCCACTTATATATCACGACCCAAAACTAAGGGTCATGATGGAACTTGTCGCGGCGTACCTTGACAAGTAAGCCTATCATCTAAACTTATACAAAAAGGAAAAAAAAAGATAGAAATACCAAAGGTAAGGCTTCTAGAACGAAGCCAAATTTTACAAGTAATCATAACAAGGCAGAAAGAACTTACCCAAAATACAATCATGCCCAAAACAAGGTGTCAAATAGTGTAAGAACTACTAATACAATACGAGAGTCAAATACATCAGAAAAATAACCACAAAGAATAATGTATTTGTCTCTGAATACTAATAAGGACATAACTACCATATAAATATAAAGGTGAACTTCGGATGCATGAACGTCCCATTGCTACCTTGGAAGCTCCAACAATCGCCCGAGTCAAGTAAGCTGAGGCGCACTCGAGCTAGGACCTGCACCGAAAGGGCGCAGTAGGCATTAGTACGGTCTACTTGTACTCAGTAGGTATCATAAGTTGACCAAGCATAGTAGTAAATAAAGCATACAAAATATACACTAAGAGCACGTCACTTTCAATCAAAAAAATATCCCACAACGGTAGCCCACACCGCATACACTATAGTTCTAATATATCACTTATATTGCAACATCACAATAAGATAGAACACAAGTATGCATTATATCACATATAAGTAGAACAAGAGGGACATACATATACAAGATCAACAAATATAAGTAAAAGAAGATAAGATAATTACATAAATGGCAAGTCAATATGGAAATACAACACAATATAAACATAATAAAGCAAGTGCAATTTATATGATAATGATGATGACACACGAGGTTATCGCATAACCTCCGGGGTAGTCACACAATCCTCGTATGAACCTACGGAGGGAAGCCTCCTAACGCAGGACCCATGGAAGGTTCGTCAACCCATATACAATTCACATATATCATTTTTTTGGTACATCCCTCAAAAAGGTATTGTCAGGTGTTGCTGGTATTTCTCAGATGTTGCCATGATGGTACCAATATTTCATGAATGAGTATGATATGAAGATGTAATGCTCATAACGAATCACAATGAGTATTTCAACAACCAACCACATGATATATTTCCATAACTAGCCACATGATATATTTCCACAACCAACAGCAATGATACATTTCCACAACCATGTGAACAAATATCCACTTATTATTTTGTTTTATCCATGAATTTCCACATGTCTCATATGCCAGTAAAGTATGAATATAATCACAATATACCAATGATACCAAATTAAGTATTTTAACAATACAATACAATTATTCACATGGATTTAAGACCATCAATATCAATAGGACCCCACACGGTCATACATATTACATAATATCTCAATTTCATCAATTACATCACATATAGGCCCCACACGGGCACAACACATAGATATATATTTTCATGATTAGTTGTCACCCTTAACATGCATTTTGTCCTATTATTTACTAACCAGCCCAGTCTGAAAGAGTTAAGTCATAACCTACCTTAAAAGTCGAAACCGATCTGCTAGACTTTGAACTCGCGACCTTACTTTTCACGAATGATACCAAACTCCACTAAAAACATAAAATATGGAATTTACACATCAAAACAAAACCAATGACTTTCATATTGACTATTTTTCATTCGGGGTCAAAATAGACCCCGAAAACGAGTTTTCAAAAAAGAAGGGCAAAATTATAAATTTAATTTAAAAATGTGTTTCCCATATTTTTAGGAATCTACAAATGAAAACCCAAGTCAAATAGAATAAAAAATGAGGTTCAAATCGAAGAAAAGCTATTTTTAAGCTTTACTGGATAAAATCTTTGAAATCCAGGTTAAGATCAAGAATCGAAGTAGTTTTAAAGGTTAAATTGATGAAAAACTAGTAATTATAAGATAAAAACATTGTTCAAGTAAAAAGGAGT